>NW_027664200.1:230000-234000 GCF_963264785.1 Psittacula echo
AGGGTTAGGGTTAGGGTTAGGGTTAGGGTTAGGGTTAGGGTTAGGGTTAGGGTTAGGGTTAGGGTTAGGGTTAGGGTTAGGGTTAGGGTTAGGGTTAGGGTTAGGGTTAGGGTTAGGGTTAGGGTTAGGGTTAGGGTTAGGGTTAGGGTTAGGGTTAGGGTTAGGGTTAGGGTTAGGGTTAGGGTTAGGGTTAGGGTTAGGGTTAGGGTTAGGGTTAGGGTTAGGGTTAGGGTTAGGGTTAGGGTTAGGGTTAGGGTTAGGGTTAGGGTTAGGGTTAGGGTTAGGGTTAGGGTTAGGGTTAGGGTTAGGGTTAGGGTTAGGGTTAGGGTTAGGGTTAGGGTTAGGGTTAGGGTTAGGGTTAGGGTTAGGGTTAGGGTTAGGGTTAGGGTTAGGGTTAGGGTTAGGGTTAGGGTTAGGGTTAGGGTTAGGGTTAGGGTTAGGGTTAGGGTTAGGGTTAGGGTTAGGGTTAGGGTTAGGGTTAGGGTTAGGGTTAGGGTTAGGGTTAGGGTTAGGGTTAGGGTTAGGGTTAGGGTTAGGGTTAGGGTTAGGGTTAGGGTTAGGGTTAGGGTTAGGGTTAGGGTTAGGGTTAGGGTTAGGGTTAGGGTTAGGGTTAGGGTTAGGGTTAGGGTTAGGGTTAGGGTTAGGGTTAGGGTTAGGGTTAGGGTTAGGGTTAGGGTTAGGGTTAGGGTTAGGGTTAGGGTTAGGGTTAGGGTTAGGGTTAGGGTTAGGGTTAGGGTTAGGGTTAGGGTTAGGGTTAGGGTTAGGGTTAGGGTTAGGGTTAGGGTTAGGGTTAGGGTTAGGGTTAGGGTTAGGGTTAGGGTTAGGGTTAGGGTTAGGGTTAGGGTTAGGGTTAGGGTTAGGGTTAGGGTTAGGGTTAGGGTTAGGGTTAGGGTTAGGGTTAGGGTTAGGGTTAGGGTTAGGGTTAGGGTTAGGGTTAGGGTTAGGGTTAGGGTTAGGGTTAGGGTTAGGGTTAGGGTTAGGGTTAGGGTTAGGGTTAGGGTTAGGGTTAGGGTTAGGGTTAGGGTTAGGGTTAGGGTTAGGGTTAGGGTTAGGGTTAGGGTTAGGGTTAGGGTTAGGGTTAGGGTTAGGGTTAGGGTTAGGGTTAGGGTTAGGGTTAGGGTTAGGGTTAGGGTTAGGGTTAGGGTTAGGGTTAGGGTTAGGGTTAGGGTTAGGGTTAGGGTTAGGGTTAGGGTTAGGGTTAGGGTTAGGGTTAGGGTTAGGGTTAGGGTTAGGGTTAGGGTTAGGGTTAGGGTTAGGGTTAGGGTTAGGGTTAGGGTTAGGGTTAGGGTTAGGGTTAGGGTTAGGGTTAGGGTTAGGGTTAGGGTTAGGGTTAGGGTTAGGGTTAGGGTTAGGGTTAGGGTTAGGGTTAGGGTTAGGGTTAGGGTTAGGGTTAGGGTTAGGGTTAGGGTTAGGGTTAGGGTTAGGGTTAGGGTTAGGGTTAGGGTTAGGGTTAGGGTTAGGGTTAGGGTTAGGGTTAGGGTTAGGGTTAGGGTTAGGGTTAGGGTTAGGGTTAGGGTTAGGGTTAGGGTTAGGGTTAGGGTTAGGGTTAGGGTTAGGGTTAGGGTTAGGGTTAGGGTTAGGGTTAGGGTTAGGGTTAGGGTTAGGGTTAGGGTTAGGGTTAGGGTTAGGGTTAGGGTTAGGGTTAGGGTTAGGGTTAGGGTTAGGGTTAGGGTTAGGGTTAGGGTTAGGGTTAGGGTTAGGGTTAGGGTTAGGGTTAGGGTTAGGGTTAGGGTTAGGGTTAGGGTTAGGGTTAGGGTTAGGGTTAGGGTTAGGGTTAGGGTTAGGGTTAGGGTTAGGGTTAGGGTTAGGGTTAGGGTTAGGGTTAGGGTTAGGGTTAGGGTTAGGGTTAGGGTTAGGGTTAGGGTTAGGGTTAGGGTTAGGGTTAGGGTTAGGGTTAGGGTTAGGGTTAGGGTTAGGGTTAGGGTTAGGGTTAGGGTTAGGGTTAGGGTTAGGGTTAGGGTTAGGGTTAGGGTTAGGGTTAGGGTTAGGGTTAGGGTTAGGGTTAGGGTTAGGGTTAGGGTTAGGGTTAGGGTTAGGGTTAGGGTTAGGGTTAGGGTTAGGGTTAGGGTTAGGGTTAGGGTTAGGGTTAGGGTTAGGGTTAGGGTTAGGGTTAGGGTTAGGGTTAGGGTTAGGGTTAGGGTTAGGGTTAGGGTTAGGGTTAGGGTTAGGGTTAGGGTTAGGGTTAGGGTTAGGGTTAGGGTTAGGGTTAGGGTTAGGGTTAGGGTTAGGGTTAGGGTTAGGGTTAGGGTTAGGGTTAGGGTTAGGGTTAGGGTTAGGGTTAGGGTTAGGGTTAGGGTTAGGGTTAGGGTTAGGGTTAGGGTTAGGGTTAGGGTTAGGGTTAGGGTTAGGGTTAGGGTTAGGGTTAGGGTTAGGGTTAGGGTTAGGGTTAGGGTTAGGGTTAGGGTTAGGGTTAGGGTTAGGGTTAGGGTTAGGGTTAGGGTTAGGGTTAGGGTTAGGGTTAGGGTTAGGGTTAGGGTTAGGGTTAGGGTTAGGGTTAGGGTTAGGGTTAGGGTTAGGGTTAGGGTTAGGGTTAGGGTTAGGGTTAGGGTTAGGGTTAGGGTTAGGGTTAGGGTTAGGGTTAGGGTTAGGGTTAGGGTTAGGGTTAGGGTTAGGGTTAGGGTTAGGGTTAGGGTTAGGGTTAGGGTTAGGGTTAGGGTTAGGGTTAGGGTTAGGGTTAGGGTTAGGGTTAGGGTTAGGGTTAGGGTTAGGGTTAGGGTTAGGGTTAGGGTTAGGGTTAGGGTTAGGGTTAGGGTTAGGGTTAGGGTTAGGGTTAGGGTTAGGGTTAGGGTTAGGGTTAGGGTTAGGGTTAGGGTTAGGGTTAGGGTTAGGGTTAGGGTTAGGGTTAGGGTTAGGGTTAGGGTTAGGGTTAGGGTTAGGGTTAGGGTTAGGGTTAGGGTTAGGGTTAGGGTTAGGGTTAGGGTTAGGGTTAGGGTTAGGGTTAGGGTTAGGGTTAGGGTTAGGGTTAGGGTTAGGGTTAGGGTTAGGGTTAGGGTTAGGGTTAGGGTTAGGGTTAGGGTTAGGGTTAGGGTTAGGGTTAGGGTTAGGGTTAGGGTTAGGGTTAGGGTTAGGGTTAGGGTTAGGGTTAGGGTTAGGGTTAGGGTTAGGGTTAGGGTTAGGGTTAGGGTTAGGGTTAGGGTTAGGGTTAGGGTTAGGGTTAGGGTTAGGGTTAGGGTTAGGGTTAGGGTTAGGGTTAGGGTTAGGGTTAGGGTTAGGGTTAGGGTTAGGGGTTAGGGTTAGGGTTAGGGTTAGGGTTAGGGTTAGGGTTAGGGTTAGGGTTAGGGTTAGGGTTAGGGTTAGGGTTAGGGTTAGGGTTAGGGTTAGGGTTAGGGTTAGGGTTAGGGTTAGGGTTAGGGTTAGGGTTAGGGTTAGGGTTAGGGTTAGGGTTAGGGTTAGGGTTAGGGTTAGGGTTAGGGTTAGGGTTAGGGTTAGGGTTAGGGTTGGTAGGGTTAGGGTTAGGGTTAGGGTTAGGGTTAGGGTTAGGGTTAGGGTTAGGGTTAGGGTTAGGGTTAGGGTTAGGGTTAGGGTTAGGGTTAGGGTTAGGGTTAGGGTTAGGGTTAGGGTTAGGGTTAGGGTTAGGGTTAGGGTTAGGGTTAGGGTTAGGGTTAGGGTTAGGGTTAGGGTTAGGGTTAGGGTTAGGGTTAGGGTTAGGGTTAGGGTTAGGGTTAGGGTTAGGGTTAGGGTTAGGGTTAGGGTTAGGGTTAGGGTTAGGGTTAGGGTTAGGGTTAGGGTTAGGGTTAGGGTTAGGGTTAGGGTTAGGGTTAGGGTTAGGGTTAGGGTTAGGGGTTAGGGTTAGGGTTAGGGTTAGGGTTAGGGTTAGGGTTAGGGTTAGGGTTAGGGTTAGGGTTAGGGTTAGGGTTAGGGTTAGGGTTAGGTTAGGGTTTAGGGTTAGGGTTAGGGTTAGGGTTAGGGTTAGGGTTAGGGTTAGGGTAGGGTTAGGGGTTAGGGGTTAGGGTTAGGGTTTAGGGTTAGGGGGTAGGGTTAGGGTTAGGGTTAGGGTTAG